>NC_090783.1:17620000-17642500 GCF_040054535.1 Antennarius striatus
CGCAGAAGACTGTCTGTCAGCAATTCACTCCGGACTACGAGGAAAAAGTTCCAAATTTATTGAAACAATAGCAGTTGAGAATTCCGTCTCAACAGACAACATCATAGATATGGATGAAATACCTTTAACGTTTGACCTGCCTCAAACTACAACAAGACAATTTAGTCATCAATTATGGTGAAAACAACCGGCCATGAGAGAACACACTGCATGCAATTGACTATGCAATTGAAAACAAATGACTATGACAAACAAATACCTCCCAAAAATCATAGTCATTAAAGTTAACAAAAAAAGCTGGATGATAGAAACCTTAATGACTGAATGGCTGAAGGAGTACTATGACAAGTGCCCGGGAAGATTTTTTTCACCAGAATAAAGCATTGCTTGTTTTGGACAGTATGAGGGTCCAAGTTACAGATTTTATGACAGTGGCAATTAAGAGAACAAACTTGGAGGTACAACCAAGTTTTTGCAGCTACTTGACATCAGCGTGAATCGCACATTTTAAGGGGCACTCCTATGTGAGTGGGAGGCTTGTATGACCAGTGACGACAAGTCATTTATAAAAACTGGCCCTATGCAAAAAGCATTCTTTTATGGGGTAAGCCACTGGGTCCTAACTGTGTGCAGCAGTATCAAAGAATCCATGATCACCAACGGGTTCCATAAGGCTGGACTACAGCATGGAGAGAACAGCGCAACTTCAGTGATAACTATAACTGGCGATCATAGCGACATTGAGAGCGATACCAAGAAACTAAATTGATGTGTGGTAGAGATGTTCTGAGCCTCTGCAACTCTGACACTGAAGAAGACGATGACATCTGTGGTTTTAGTACACAGAACAAGGATGAATAAAAAACGTTAGTTCGAGCTGCCGTTTTACTGCCGTGTTACAGGCACCGCTTGGATGCAATTACGGTATGTAAATAAACATTTACAAAATATTACTGTGTAAATATGTTATTTCAAAATGTTTGTATACAGTGTGCCCTCTCGAATTCGTGCTTCAAGGATTGCGACTCCACCTCATCACGGATTTTTAGTATGCAGTCACGTGATACCGTACGCGCATTCTATTGGCTGACATCATCCGGAAGTGCGCTTGTTCCATCAGTCTCGTACTTTGGTGAGATACAAAAGTGCTTTAAACAGTCGATAAGAGTGTGGGAAAAGGTAATATAGATAGAAGGTGGTTTAATATCAGAATGAGGAGGGTTCATAAACGTTTAAATTACCTTTAAATAATAAGATAAATAGATCGCAATCTCGATCGTTGATTCTTCAAATGGGTGTGGTTCCTGGAGTACATTAACCGCAAAGAACGAGGGCGCACTGTATATATTTATACACTGGTATATATGCGATTCATAGTCTGGTGCAGCTAATATTTATTAAAAAATTTGTTTTAAAATTTCTTGGGTGCAGTTTATATCCCAATGCGCTCCATAGTCCAGGAAATACGGCAACTTTTGGCAAGAGTAAAGACTACTGATATTGTTTCTAAAATGTGTTTAGTGTAGGAAGTATGGACACAGATTGATGAAGGTTTCTGACAAGATTCGCTGTGTATATCCTCTAATTGTAGTCCATTGTGAGCAAAACTGCTAATTCAAGAGCAGACCCACTTTACAGAAATGTTTATAAGATCTTTGTTAGTGCCTCACGTTCAATGCACTTCATTACATAAAATTGTTGTGATGTTATTTGTTGTGTACACTGTTTCTCACAAGAGTCGACAATGTTACTGCAAATAGGAAAATTAGTACATCTCTATAACATATGTAATTGCATCTAACCTAAGCTTGATGCTTTGATGATAAATGAATCTTGGAATACTGGAATGATTTTTAAAAATTGCCAATAAATTCCACTGAGTGAAGCTGTTAAGAACCAAAAGTACAGTAATGTAATTTGTTAGATATTCATGACTGACTGCAACTGCTGAATACATTTTAGTAATGATATTTACATTGTAGTTATGTATAAACACTACCATACTGTCTGAATTTTGTCTAAGGTTTGAAACAAAGAAAGGCCCAGGCTGTTTCACTGTGCCTCAGAGCACTGTATGTAAGATACAAAGCCTGGTAGGGCCAGAAAGCAAGAACAATAGGAGTACAAGGAGGACTGCATTTTCCATGGGCCAACATTACATATGGGTTATAAATTTCTCCACGCAGACTATCTGCTCTCATTGGGTGAGGGACATTAATTTCCTTGGGGGTCCCCTCTCGGCCCCTGTAGAGTTGGCTAGGATTTAAAATGAGAGAGACACCCTCTTTCTTCCTTCCTTGTTCTCAAGCACACGTCTGTGCTCCCCAGCACAAATCCATCAAGCAAGCATGGAACACTTTGATAATAAATGGATAATTCAAGTCCTGTTACAGCCAAAGTACCATCACTAGCACCCTTTATGTCTAGACAGAGTAGACCAATGACTGATTATTGAACTGTGCAGCATTCATGTGAGTTGTCAGTGTTATAAATACAGCTGCCTTTTTTCTTTTTGCTCATATTATTTCTTCCCCTCCCCACCTTTTTTCTGTCACTCACCCACACATTCACACACATGCACATGCGTGCGCACAACACACAGATCTTTGTTTGTAGTACATAGTAAAGACAGGGGCCATTTTTCTGCAACCTGCAATCCCTTCTGAGCCCACCTCTTCTGTAATACCATCCCCCTTTGACTTGGGTGTCCCACTCCGTCTATATTGACTGACTGACCTCACACACATCAAATCATGCCTAAACATACTGCTTATTGTTGGATATGCATGTGAATGTTAGTAGCTTAGATGTAATGAAATGTATTAATTGAGGTATCTTTTTGTCAGTTGATATTGCCACTGTTAATAAGATTTATTGTATTTTTGAGAAATTGTATCATTGTTCACAATTACTATTATAAAGACTTTTTGAGAGTGCTTGTGCTTCAGTTTCACCTGTGATTCCAGCTTGCTATTTATTCCCTGTTTGCAGAGTGGTGCCCCTTATTTATTGATAATGTTAATAATAATGTAAATTTATGAATTAACTATGATTAATAATTTTTATAAACATTATTACAACAAAATTTACATCACATTAGCATCAATAACTGTTGTGGTATACAAATATTAACTTGAATGGAATAATACATTATTATGCAATTAAATGTTATTAATCAATAATCATATTTTAATCATGGAGACAACATGTAATCTGCAGTGGAGCGGCACAGTGGGACCACGAGTAGTGCTGTTGCCTCACAGGAAGTGGGTTCAGGGTTTGATTCCTCTCTGCGCGGAGTTTGTATGTTCTCCCTGTGTCTCTGTGGGCTCTCTCTGAGTTCTTTGGTTTCCTCTCACATCCACAATCCTGCAGCTTAGTCACACCAAAGTTGTCTGTAGGTTTAAGTATGAGCATGAATTGTTGTCTTTCATGTGGCCTTACAATGAGCTGCAATCTCATCTGGGGGGTACCCTGCAGATGGCAGTAGCTCAGTTGGTTGAGCGAGTCGTACAATGATCACAGGATCGGCGGTTCGATTCTTGCTCCCAACCAGCCATCTTCAGAGTGTGAGCTGACAGTGGGAGGTGTCAGCTCACCTGCCGAGGTGCTCGCATTGCAAAGTCGCTGCTAGTCACTCTGCCTCCACCTGTACTATTTAAATACGTACAGGCCACTAGGGTGTATTTGTGTTCGTTCAAGGCCTGTACACAACGTATACTGTATGTATTCATGTCTAATATATGTATAGTCTGAGTGTAAAAATAATTTGGCATTTTATGCAGATAATTTCTATAATTTTAGTCAAATCCCTTAATGTTGAGAAATATGGCTCTTCTCACTGTTTTTTTTAAATCAATATACAGAAAATACCTAGTGGATATTCATGAAGAGTAGTAAAGTAGATCACACTAAACAGGTGGGTCCATACTTTATTTTTTCAGTTAATGTAATAGAACCCTAGGCACAGCCAATAACCAAACACAGTATCTTTTGCAAAAACACAAATAATAGAGTATGTGGGTGAACAATATTTGCATCTATTTTGATAACTGATTAATCAATTTGATCAGGTCTAGAGCAGAAATCCCAGACACTCAGCAGCCTTTCTCTTTTATTTTCTGTACTTTTTTATTACTAAATGGAAAATGCATCTGCAAAATAAGCTAGTTCCTTCATAGTTCTTTTACTGTATGAAATTGAATGAAACAAAATCAACTTTATTAATCCCCCATAGGGGAAATTATTTGTCCACTATAGTACACTAGTAATTAGGCACAAGTGTATATAAGTGGGTACAGGCCCATAACACATTTACAAGGGGCCTGTAGGCATGCAAGTGATGGTGAGGTAAAGTGGCGGGCATCTCCTTCATGTGGCGCCCCAATGAGCAGCTTATAAACATGACAGCACCTTGCTCAAGGGCGCCTCTGCAGTGCTCGAGAAATGAACTGGTACCTCCCACTGCCAGTTCACTCTCCAAATTTTTTTCCCCCAACACAAGCCTTGAACCAGCCACCCTCCAGTCCCCATGGCCAAGACTTAGGCCCCGTCCACCCGTAGCCCGGTATTTTTGAAAACGCATCTTTATCCCTCCGGTAAGGCCTTTCATCCACACAACAACGCATATATCCGGGACAAAAATGGAGGTTTTCGAAAACTCTGGCCAAAGTGAAGTTTTTTAAAAAACGCTGGGTATTCATTTTTGTAAAGACGGCTGTAACAGAGGGTTTTTTGGTCTGGGTACGTCTCCCTGAGACTAAAACTGCTGTAAAATCATGTGTGTGTTTACATGTACAGTACAAACAGAATGGACGGAGTTAAAACCGTGTTGGCGGCAAGAATTGTCCAGTCATTTTTGGTCATCTTGTTTTTCATGCCGAAGTGCTGCTGCTTCACACTGAGCACAGACAAAAGTCGGCTGTTTTGGGATGCGCTTTGTGATGAAGGTCGTCCTCCAGGGAGAATGGCGTGCATTTCCACTTGTCTTGGTCCTCGTTCCTGTCATTGTTGGAGTTGTTATGGTGTTGTTCTGCTTATAAACATGTTGATCAATGCACTTATGTGGTAACGTGTGGACAGAGATTTTTTGAAAACAATGTTGTGTGGACGTAATGTTTTTTTTATATATCATTTTTTTCATATAGATGCGCTTTCCGAAAAGACCCGGTTACGTGTGGACAGGGCCTTCGTGGACTGAGCTCCTGCAGCATATTTATCATGTTTTGTGATTTTTCTAGAGATCAAATTTTTGCTCATTCATTTTTAAAACTGGTGTTTATCACTGTTTGTGAAGGTCTTATATGATGAGGATTAAAATGAGTACCCTGACTTCACCTCAGCTCTTTTTCATTTCAAAGAGAAAACCTGTTGTCGACTTGTCAACCAACAACTTCTTGGACAGTGAAAATACTCATTAGCTAAAACCACAGTAAGTAAAATTCCAGCTGACCTCAGCTCAAAACAAGCTACAAATGCTCAGAGCACAAACAGACAAACTGTCTGACTGACAAAAACTGTCATAATTGGAGCCTTTGTGAAGTGGCCCAGACTGAAAGAGATAAATATTGTGTTTTTTTCCGTCAAATAACACTAGATCCTTCCAGTCATTTGTGTGGTGTGTGTGTGTGTGTGTGTGTGTGTGTGTGTGTGTGTGTGTGTGCGTGCGTGTGTACATGCATATACTTTTTTCCTCTTGAAAAGGTTGAAATAAATTATTTCTGCATGCAGTTTTCTGCAAAGAGCTGATGACTTTTTCCAGGATTTACCCTGCCTCTCTCCCATTGCCACCTAGGACTCCAGTATAACTCAAGACCTGTATACTGGACAAGCGGATAGGTGACTGTACTTGTCTCGTCTTCAAGGAGATGAATAAATGGATGAAAGCATCACCTGCCTTGATTCAATATTAATCTGTTGTCGTTTTCACTGCTTCCCTCCTCACAGCCACTCCTTCCTACTACCAGCCTCGCCTCCTTCACTGACTCAGCCCTCTTAATCCTTCCCTGAAATATTGATAATGTACTCTCATTCTCTTCATCTGTGTGTGTATATTCCCCTGTGTGTGTTTACAACACTTTTCATTGCAGTATAGCAGACACTGCAATGAAGATGTGTGACAGGATGGGACAAGTCAATTTCTCTCTGCACTCCTCTGAGGCCAAGGGGAGACTAATCACATGCTCATTAATATTTCACATAACTCCGATGCTACTACTGAGAGCTTCAATGGCATAGGACCAACAAGACCATGACCCAGCACAGCAGCATATCGAACCCCTGTCCCTGACTGAATGGCCTTTGACAGCACTAGTAACAATAGCAGCAGCAAACCTTAAAGCTAGAAAGACAGACAGACAGACAGACAGACAGACAGACAGACAGACAGACAGACAGACAGACAGACAGACAGACAGACAGACAGACAGACAGAAGGGGGGCTGGATAGATGCACATATCCTACATCCTCATCTTACCGTCAATCATCCAGTTTCCCTCCGCCTTGTCCTTCTCGCTCACTGCGTCTCCCGCATCCCGTCTCTCCGCGCCCTCACCTACTATATTCTTCAGCCTGTATATCGCTGGGCTCCGACCGATGCATGGAAACGAATAACAATTTTGAATGAGTTTATTTGCGTCGGTGGCCTACAGCTATGTATGCGGTGGGTCCAACAACTGGGCGTTCCAACCCCAACGAGCAATGCAAGAGAGTCTTGACACCCTCCCTCCGTTATGCTCGATGTCTTTCCCGCTGTTCTGTGTGACTGTGCATCACGTTGGTATCATAATTCCCCACGGGTTTCATGTCCAGAGATGGTGCGGGCTATAGGCCTAGGTCGATGGATGAATTAAAAAAATAAAAAAAAATAAAAAAAAACCCCTCAGCGATCAGGCTAAAAAAAAATCATTGGGCGAAAATCGACGAGTAGAACTGGGTTGCTCTGTATCCATTCCTTGGTTTTTAAAAAAAAATCTCATCAAGCCCCGTTGTTGTGTATCATTGCGGATAAAATGCTTCGATATTTCATTCTTCGATTTAACAGAAAATGACGTCGACGTGATAACAGCCGCTTTGCATATCCTTGAAGAATCGTGAAGAGGCGCAGCAGCACATTAGGATGGATGGAGATATATCACGCTACTGAAAAAACAAAAGGCAACAATCACCTTTTAAAGACATGCTGGAACAATTCAAACAAAAACAAAAAATAAACGGAGACGGGTTTTTTTTAGCTCCTGGCCTCGCCTTGCATCCGTCCTTGTCTTTTCTCTCTCTCATCCTCTGGTCCGCTTGTTGCGCGTTCTGCACTCGAGGGCGCGCAACGCGTGTACCTGCGCGTGCACGCGTATATGTTTGTGTGTGTCTGTGTGTAGAGGCAGAACGAGCCAGAGAACGAGGAAGGGCTTAGAATGCGTTATCAAGGTTTGCCTGAAAAGTGAGAAACAATTGGCAGCTGTGTCTGACCAGCTTTGATTAACATTTTAGCATGGTCTCTCCAAAAAAGAAGGATATGGAGAAAGCGCAAAAAAAAAAAAAAAAAGTGTTTACCTGCGCAATATTGCAATAAGCACAGGTATTTTCCGTTAAGCATGGCCTATCAGAGTGCACCCCTGCTGTCTATCCCTGGTAAATCAGGAGGCTGCGGCTCAAGAGGTCTGTCCTATGCTCAAGGCCAGCATCATTGAAGTCTCTGATAGTCCTTGGTCGTCTGCAGTAGTCATGGTACCCAAGAGAAAGGGCTCCAGGTGGAGGTTCTGTGTGGACTGACTGGGGTGACAAGTGACGAGGTGCATCCTTGCAGAGCTCTTTGCATGTTCGTTGATCGAGGAAGGAAACACCAGTCAAGGGAAAACCAAGTCAAAATTTGTGATGAAAGCTTTTGGCAGTTACACGGTGCTCACGGCATCAAGCAAGTCTATCAGTAAGTACAAAGAATAGCAATACACCCTCTTCTTTTATATATTAGAAGGAGGTGTGTTTTTCTGCAGAAAGCACATCAGAAGGAGGTGTGTTTTACCAATTCCCACACTTCTTTAACAAAGATACTTCTTAGCTTCATCTTTATCATGCAGCTGGCATAACCCCTATGTTCCTCCCTTCCTCTCTTCTTCCTGCAGACAGCCATCAAAAAGCCTTGACTCCTCTTTTTGTACTCAAGTGATTAATCAGGAGTTGTTTTGCCTAAAACTATTAAAGCGGTGCCTCACTTTATTACTACATTTTCTAAATCAAAGTTATCAAGAGGACATGATTTACACAATTCGGTTATAGCGGTTTACATGAATCCCAACACAAGAAAGGAATACTACCCCATTCCGTGGGTGGACGATACTAGACCTGGTGTCATGGTTGTGCAATTGAAACCTTTGCAAGAATTTCCCTCAACTAAGCCATCTCACATCAGTGTTTAGCAAAAACTCACAGTCAGCCTTCTCCAGATAGTCACGGAATAGCTGTCTTTGAAGAGATCTGGCGCGAATAGAACTTGTTATCTTTGTTGCCACGTCAATTATTTCTTTCATATGGAACATTTCAGCGCATAACACCTGTTGATGGATTATGCAGTGGTAAAAGTCTGGGAAAAAACCATTCTGCCTACACTTGGCAGTAAATCCTTTCAAGCAGTGAACCATGTATAATCATGGCGTTGCTGGACTCCTAGCCACGCCCTCACTGCTGAGGTGTGCTCGGATGATTGATGCGGTTACCTGGACTCCCGACCACACCTTCTCTCCTGCAGCCTGTTAGCTGTATTGGTGCCTCGGTTTTTAGGGACAATTGCATTGAAAACTAGTTCATTACTAAAAGCTTCATTCATTGAGAACGCGGGTGTCCCATTATCAGGGTGGCTGTACTGCAGCCACACAACGGTTGATGACTCTAGAAAGCAGCGCTTTGAAGTTTCCTGTATTGTGTATGGTTTCGAATAAAACAGAATGTACCTTAATGTACATTCGATCAGTTATTTTTGATCAGCTATGTTCTGGAGTAATAATTATTGTTATTATTATTTCCAGTTACTCAGAAGAGCATATGCTGGAGTCTTCATCAATTTAAGGAAAATATTTAATGCCATTTTTGTGTAATTCTGCTAAAAGATTAATAAAGACAAAGCAGCACTGGTGAAAACATTAACTCCTCATAAGGGGAATATAAAATATAAAAATAAAACTTGTATGAAACAGAGCGGTTTGCTGCCTATCGTGTCGATACCTCCTGGATTGTTTGGATTAGGGTTCAGATTGCTGACGGTTTGCTTTGTAATTTCTTTCCAATGGAACCAACCAGAAAGAGATCTGAAGTCTGAGAACATTTAGAACTGGTGGGAAGAACAAAGTAGATTTCAATTTTAAAGAAACTTATTTTGAAGCTCTGTTACTCACATAGTAGAAAAGAATAAACCACACACATGTCATTTTTTAATTTTCAGGTGAAGTGTTTGTTTTGTTCCCAGCACCTGGTGTACAGTAACAACATGTCATCAATGATGAGGCGTTACTGACGCAGATATGAGAATGAAGCCGGCGATGCTGCTGCGATGACGTCTCCAAATTCCGACTTTTATCTCACAATATAAACCTTGGTTTTTTTGTCAGTGGCACTAATCCTTCTATGTAACTCACACACACAAACACATATGTATATATTTTATTACATAGACATACTGTACATGTAATATATGTCTATTGTTTTATTGAACCCTGCAAGGATCAATAATCATAAATCAATTTCCTATAATATATGGCTACAATATAACAAGCAAGGATTAACACATTAAATTAAATTATATTCAGTTTAATTCAGACAACATACGCTATACAAAAAATGTCAAAGCACTGTTTTCTGGGGTTATTGATCGTTGTGTGGCTGCAGTACAGTCACCCTGCCAAAGGAGGCGCCCACGTTCTCAGTGAATGGGACACCGAGTAATGAACCACTTTTCAGCCCAATTGTCCCAAAGGGTTTGAGTTCCCATGGGGCACCATTCAGATGTCACTAGCTGAGGGCGAAGGAATGTATATGAAGGGTAGAGACTGATTAGGGGAGTGGCAGCAGGTGAGTGGGTAGAAGGGAGTTTAACGGAATGAGCTGATTGCAAGTGGATCAGGGCAGGACAGGATCTGAAATAACATACATTATCCAAAGCTCGTTTAAACCAATCCACTGGACTTTAAGAAAGTTCCTTGAAGACGTTTCATTTCTCATCCGAGAGGCTTCTTCATTTCTAGTGGTGTCTGGTCTTGTCCCAATTTATTAACCTTGTGAGGCATGGTCAGTGCTATTCATGTTCCTATGGCCATAGTTGAAACCCTGAACAATGGTTGATGGGGGTGCCAGGGGGTGTCAAAGGGGGTTGTTGAAATGCAAGTTTCACAAAACCTTAGGCCCCGTCCACACAAACTTTTTGAAAACCCAACTTTTTTTAAGCGGCATCAAAAACGATTCGTGTTCCACACGACAGCGTTTTCAAAAATATCTCCATCCACACATAAAGGCATCAGTGCGTTGATCAACACATGTACAAGCAGAACAACTCTGAGAACGACAGGAGAGAGGAGTGGGACGTGTGGAAATTCACGCTGTTCCTCCATGACAGAGTTCTCCACCAGCAGACAACGCATCCCGGTCTGACCCAGAACTGGTGTCGTCGTCTTTGGCGAGGAACGTGAATGAATGAATAAAAACGTATACAAACTTTATGACACATAAATAAAGAAACAGACGAAGGATATTTAAGTGCAAAGCATGTTTATCAGCGCATCTTCGACGTGGAGCTGTTATACATCAGAAAATAGCCGGTTTTAGCTCCGTTTGTACATGTAGATATAGGTCACATGCATGACGTCACAGCGGTTTTGGTCCCAGGGACACGCCCCCTGGATAAAAAAAGTTGCGGATACTGCCCCCACATGACAACGCAGACCCAGCGTTTTTAAAAAAAAACCCACCTTGACCAGCGTTTTCAAGAAGTTGCGTTTTCGTTCCGGATATCTGCGTTGACGTGTGGACGGAAGGTGTAAACGCAACAAAAAAATTGCAATTTGGTTGGTATTAGCATGAGAGACATCACCTGGGTTAATCTGCTGAGTCGTTCTTTCAGGGAGTTACGGAAGGATCTGATTGTAAGTGGGCGAACGGTGATGTCGCAGCCCCCCCATCCCCCTTTCAGAGATGGCTTCTCCACTTTGATATGGATGACTTGTTTCACTCCTCTCTGCAGCCATCTGTCTTCCCTGTCCAAAATCTGAACATTGGTATCTTGAAATGAGTGTCCCTCTTCCATGAGGTGAAGGAAGACTGCTTAGTCCTGTCCTGATTATGGGTCTTCTGTGTTGAGCCATGTGCTTATGGAGTGTTTAGTTTCCCCCATATAGACATTTGAGCATTCCTTGCTAAATGTAACTGTATATACTAGATTGCTCTTCTGAACGTGTGGGGTCTTTTGAGAGGACAAGTCTTTGTCTAAGGGTGTTGCCCGGAATTCACAATAATTATTATTGCAGTGATGTTGAATAATTCATAACATCACAGAAATGTGTTACTGAAATTGCTTGAATAATTACAGGCTGTGATTAAAAAAAAAAAAGGTTGGACTTGGCTCAAGCCTCATCTTGGCTTGACTGTATACTTGGCAGCATTTGAAGAAATCAATTCTATGCTGAGATCAGCATTGGTCAACAGTATTCATAGTTCCTTTGGATGCATTTATATATGTTTTTATTGGATGATTGCAAATCTATTTCTACTTACATTGGAGCTATATTTGCTGCAAGTTCACAGCTAAGTGTTGATAAATGAATCCAGACATGTCAGGTAGAGTGTTCATGAAAAGAAAAGAAAACTGGTTTTCTGACATTCAACTGTAAAAAACAAAAATAATTCTTTGGTGAAGTAAAACTAGCTGTAAGTTAAATTTGCAGCATCAGTAGAAAACACTGTTGAAGCTTTGATGATTAATCAAGGCAACATCTATTGAAACATCTTTTACCGTGGTTCACGGTCACCCTCAGAATGGTGCCGCTCCTCCATCTTTATCTTCTGCCATGATTCCAGTCTGGCACATGTGCTTTTTCTTCCCTTTCTTCTTGTCATATTCCACCTTGTACTTCAGTCTTCTTAAAGGGTCAGTCAAGGTGCGCATGGACTTCTGCTCAAAATCCTCGCTAATCATGAAGTTCCTGTCAATTAGCTCTGCCGCTTCCTGCCAGTTATGGTAGCAGTCTGGGCCAAGCCCAACTATCTCCTTCACAGCATTAGAAGTGAGAATCGAGCAGTCGGGACGCAGTACCACCACTGTGGGCAGCTGTTCCACATTGAACATGGCTTCCAACTCCCTGTGAACACAGACAGGTGTACAACCTGACTTTAACTGTACAACTAGATAAGGGAATTTATATATATTACAAAGCTGGTTGTTGACAAAATTAACTGGCTGGTTCCACACACCTCCTGTAGGGGTCCTCATATGCCAGGAACAGGGTTTTCTTGGGCAGGTCTTTAAGGAAGCTAGACTGTTCTTCCTCTGACTGGTCCAAACTGACAGATAAAATATGAAGTTGCTGAGAGATAGACTACACATCCAGAAAATATCTCCCAATGTTTATTTTATCTCACATGTGCAACCAATTGTTTAGATATCCAATAGATTTAATATGTAACTTTATCAATTTTGTCATTTCATTAAATTTAGGTTTGGGAAAACATTTTATCAAAGTAGAACATGAATGCTGACAACCCCATAATGTGTGTATTGACAGTGTACCTAATGTAAAGGAGAACTAGCTGAGCAGAGCGATCCACATAGGATTCATCGGTCAACTGTTTGAAGAAGCTGTTGAGTGCGGGAACAAACTGTTGGCAGCTCTCACATGCAGCAGATGCAAAGAAGAGCATCAGGATGCGGTTTTGCAGATACATGACAATCTCACGTTCTGTGTCAAGCTCATCCTGATCCTTGTTGTTCTTCAACAGGACCTGATCAATGAACAGATCCACCATAATGAAAATGGACTGGAAGGAGGGTAGGGGCTGGGAAGGGCAGAGACTGGGAAGCTGCTAAGAAAGAAAAGACAACAAATAATATGTTAATTTAAAATAAATCCAATGCTGAAAGAAAATAGCAGACAAATGCTCGTGAGGGTTCTTTGTGTGCATGTATAAAGTAATATGAAGTAAGCTCAGACCACCAGTCATAACACAAAAGAGCATTTACTCAAATTCATCTTACATACTGTATGATTTCATGACTCTGCCATATTACTTCTGTATATGTATGTATATGTATTTACAGTATGTACGTAGCATATGCTATGTATATATTCCACTCTGTCAGACCTACAAACCTTCCATTAATCACATTATCCCATCTTGCTTGCGGTTAAATTGGATAATCCTCGCAGTTGCTTACCTCTTGCAAATATTATCCACCTCAAGGCTACAAATCCCAACAGGACACTGTCTCAAAATATTTTTTTCAGCACGTCATGAATTGCACTTAAACCAGTGCACATGACACTCACTTGATGACTCTCTCCTTCATGTTGATAGCAGTGGCTGCTCACTCTCTCTCTCTCTCTCTCTGTCTGCACTCCACCTCCTGTCCTTTGTTTGGGAGGGAAGGATTGAAAGACAAGGTGACTGTGACAAGGAACATGAGGTGCTTAGTGATTGTGTGTGTGTGTGTGTGTGTGTGTGTGTGTGTGCGCGCGCGCACGTGCGTGTGCGTGTGTGTGTGCATGCGTGCATGTGTGTAAATTTACAGGATAAAACACACACACTTAAAAATATAAAAGAATGAATAATAAAGGCCTTGCCATTCTGTGCGGTCAGGGGAGGCAGGTGAGGCACGTCCTCACACATCACACATTCTAGACGTCACACAAATAACAGTCACGAGACAACTTTACTATTCATTTAAGTTGTACATCTGACCACAAAATGAATATAAATTTATTAGCCACCCTACATTGGGCTCTGATTTTTCTTGAACAACATTGCAAAATGGACTCACAAATATGATGATTATGATTATTATAATCATTATTAACAGGGGAAATTATAATAGTACTCATGACTGTAAGAATAGTAGCACATTTCTTAAAATCAACTCAGTTGCATTTCATTTCATTCAGACACCTGTGCAGAAAGGCAGAGCCATCTATATATCAGACACTATATTCTGACAACCCAAAAATGAAGTTCTGTTCAGTACAGATTTGTTTTTCATTCTGGGCAGACAAAAAAAGAGCCTTGAAATAGGCTTTATAAGAGAACAAAGTGAAATTATTTTTGAAGCTGAGGATGAAGTCCTTCAAGACAATTAATACAAAAATCGTTGCCTTTTATATTTACACATTTATATTTCTGTTTTTTCTTCATCACCTCTTCCATGCTCCTTTAACTTCTTCCTTTTTTCTAAGTGTCACATGTTCCATACTTTTCTTCCTCCTCGTCCTTTCCACGGTTGCCATTCCCCCATAACTTCCACCATTTCTTTTTCCTCTTGTCGTCTTCTGTCTTGTACTTGAGTCTCCTAACAGGATCTGTAGCACTCCGTAGATTTAGGTTGTCAAACTCCTCGTTAAGCATAAAGCTCCTCTCGATGAGCTCTGCTGATTCTTGCCAGTCTCGAAAACAGCTGGAGCCGAAATGACAGATGTCTTGCACAGCATTTTGTGAGAGGATGGAGGCATCAGGACGAAGGACAACTACTGTTGGCACATCCTTCACCTTGAACAAAGCCTGCAGTTCTCTGTAAAACAGTAAAATCATATATAGGTATGACAGTGCTATGTATAAAAATGAATATAATAAAAATGTCTTATTTAAATGGGATTTTTTAGTGTTTTAGAATGACAGTTTAATATCTCAAGTACTGTAGGTTAAACATTATGCTAATATAGAACTTGTTTATTCATCCACCTACTTCCTGTATGGATCCTCAAAGGCTAAAAAGAGAACCTTTTTGTGCAGCTCTTTAAGGAATCTTTCCTGCTGCTTTTCTGATTGGTCCAGACTGGAGAGCAAGATTGAAATGCAAATGTTATTACGAAAGTAAGAATGCAAGTTCATATGATCTCATGAGTGGATGAACATACAGTAAAAGAGAGAAACTGGTACTGACCTGATGTAGATGAGAGCAAGCAGTTTGGGGTATTCAATATATGCTGGATCTTTCAGCCTTTTAAAAAAGTCATTCAGAACAGGCACAAACTCCTGACACTTGCCACACTTAGCAGATGCAAAGAACAGCATCATAATACGGTTTTCAAGGATCCCGACAATCTCACGGTCTGTGTTGAGTTCATCTTGTTCCCAGTTGTTCTCCACCAGAACTCTGTCCACGAACAGGTCCACCATGATGAAGAGAATGGTTATAAAGGCCCTCTGTAGAGATGGTAAAATACAGATTTGGATATTCAGGATTTGCTTGAGCTTTCTCATAGTTTATTGCAGTTCATTCTCTGCATCCATGAATCCTTAACAGAGAGAGATCTCTATCTAAATATACATTTGTGAAGAGATGCAGAGAGTTGTTTTTTTTTTACTATAATATTAAAATGCGTATTGTGGCCATATTACAAAACTCATCTTTAGGAATTACTTACAAGAATGCTACTACTGTGATTACACAATGTTTAATTTACAGTGGCAGCACATTGATCTGTCTGCTTTTTATTTCTGGTGCAGCACAAGAAGTCCCTCAAAGCTGAACATTCATTCATCTTCCTAACCAGCTTCATCCGCTGTCACGGGTCGCAGGGTGCTGGAGCTTATCCCAGCCAACTGGGGGCGTGAGGCAGGGGAAACTCAGCTCAAGACGCTAGTGCACCACGGAGCCACACACATACACAGACAAACTCTCAAAATTAAATAAGCATCTCTGCTACCTCTATTTTGCACATCAATTGGAAGATGGAAAAAATTCTCACTTTCTTTGAAGGGACAGTAAAGTTAATTTTAAGTGACATATATGTTATTCATCATTATGAAAAATAGAAGAAAAAATACATTTTATGTGTGAATTTATTTGAAAGTCGCGTCTTTTTGCTGTTCTGTTGACACAACTGTTCACCGCGTAGGCGACCATGATATTTTTGGTGTAAATCGCGTGACATATGACGCCCACATGACCACTGAATGTGGAAGCTGCTGCGGCGCAGATTTTAAGCTTTTTTGACCAAACGGATGATGCTACACATATAAAATTTATTTTTTCTTCTATTTTTCATAATGATAAATAACACGTATGTCACTTAAAATTACTGTCCCTTTAAATGCAAGGAAAACATATGTCCACTGCAGAGGAAATGATATAAAATAAAATAATTTATAAAATACATAAACCAAAATCATTTTCCTGTGATTATTATATGGACAACTATGAGTTCTAGATAGCAATAGAATACATTCATTCATTCATTAATTCATCTTCAGTACCCACTTCTTCCACTGTCCTGGGTCGCGGGGTTGCTGAAGCCTATCCCAGCGGGACTTGAAGTATGAGGCAGGGGACACTCTAGGTGCAGCGCCAGTGTGCCCGGAGTGAAAAGTTTTGGGTTGACTTTCATTTTATTAGAATGTTTTTTTGTATTTCACTGTATGATGTTCTCTTTTGAGGATTACTAAAGGACTTACTGAAGTGTGTTGGCTACAACAGCTTTTGCAAACTACAGTCAACATGCTCAAACTAAACAGAGTCAGGATCACTGGGAGAGAAGGAATCAGCAGGATAGTGTTTTCTTTGAGGTTTAGAACAAATAATCGGTTAAGAAACTTTTCAAATGTAGAAATACTGTTAAGGCTTATCAGTTAAGGCTTATCAGGTCTGTGCCTTTCTTCAGCCGGATTGTATTTTGTTGCACCAGTCGCTGCAGATTCTAAATGGACGGCAATAACCTCACAATTAACAGCTTGTTCTCTGGCACTGAGCTAACAGACGGGCTGTGTTTTAAGCTGAGCCACCATGTACCTTACCTGCAAAAAAGAGGATTTACTAGAAGACTTATAGCAGAGCTCAAATCCTACTTTTGTAAAATGTATTTCACTTCCATGGATCAGTTTTGAAGCTAGTGAACTGCACCTGATTGACACACAATACTACCTTGATACTACCTTGTTTTTCAACTAGTAATTAAATTCCCAGTAGTCTATAAGTAGTAGCCTGTAAGTCATTCATCTCACCTTATAAATCCACGACTCCTACAACGAATGAAATATATCCGGTTTCTCTTCTCATTCAAGCATTCTTTGTATTTATTGTTGTTTTCGTTTTCAGGAGAAATCCTAAAGACCTAGTGTTTCAGGATAACTTTCACTGGATTTTCACTCCTCTGTGAAATGTCTTTACATTGCACTCTGTCATCAACTGGGGAGATTACAGATAGCTGGAGGCGTGGCAAGGCGGTTAAATCAGAGTCAGAGGTTGTCCCTGTGCTTCTATGTGTGCTTGTTGGTGTCCTTACAGCTTAACAGCGGCAATCTTCTTACTTGAAGAGAATAAAGGTAGAGGAAATGAAGGACGCATGAAGTAACTTAATTGGATTGCAGAGGGAGGACTGACATGTTACTTAATTGGAGGAAAGTAAGCCAGACAGGAAACAAAAATTACACGTTTGATGCCATTATCATGCAAAAATTCCTCATGTCTTTTGGTATTCCCTTCAAAGGGAAATGATGTAAGATGTGCTTTTACTAATTGTTTTGTAACACTGTCCCGTCAAAACTTTAAATTGATTCTTCTGTATAAAATCAAGGTGATTTAATAATTAGGAAGGTAAAGGAAATTAACTGAGACCAGTCTGAACCTACTGTAGAAAAGTAGATATTGATCTTAAGAGGCTTTGGGAGAAAATACCTGTGGTAAATATAGTGAGGGAAGAGAGGGGAGAGGGAAAGAGGGAGACAGAGAGAAAGGAGGGGGGTGCTAATACGGCTAGTCTGAATCATACAAACATGTCTGGGTACACCGACCAACACACATAGACACACAAAGGTCTTCCTATAGCTTAACATAAGCTTACTGTGGACATGTGAGCAGACTCACACAATGAGGCAGCAGTAGCTCAGTATCTCAATCCACTGGGTAAAGGGCTGACGACTGCAGGGCGGTCGGTTCAAGACCTTTGTGGAGCAAAAACTTCTGGAACTGGAAGTGGGAGGTACATCACATCCAGTGTGAGTATAAACTTCACTTTAACATCTTAACTCTTGTCCTTTTTCAACTCTTGATAATCTAATTGCATCCCCACTGTTCTTTTCTTCAGTTCAGGGTGCATGGATCATTTTGAATATTGAGACCTGCATGCCTTTTCTGCTGGGCCACTTCTGGTTTATCCAACACACTACACAGAGGGCCAGGGCTATATTAGCAATACAGAAACCTCAGTTGTTTGGGACATAAAGAAGCAACATTTCTCGCAGTCATGTTTAAAAGTTAAGTTGTTGCTGCCATCCGGTGTTAGCTGTCAACAAGCTGAGGCAAAAATCAATAGGTGACCTTTTCCAGTTCTATCACTTTTTGAAACCTTTGTTATTTCTTTAATGTTACTAGTGCCAATTACGTTTTAGCTATTGTTACCTTTGCATACTATTGCCAGAGGAGGCAATATTGAGGACAATTAAAACTAAAAACTGGGTAAGAATATTAGGAGATTTAGACAGATTGTAATTCGTTGTGGTGTAGATGATGCACGCCTGAGAAAGACTGAGGTCCTCAAGGCTAATGTAGAGTCGGTGTGCACATACAGTATCCAAGGACCGTGGCAGACCAAGTAGTTTTCTCTGGACCCCTCCCAAATTTGATCAGCGATGATATGAAATACTATCAAAATCTAGAAAAATTATGTCAGTTCACTACAGTAACTTAATTTGCATTGTGTGTACCCAGACAAAGTCAATATAGGACAATGAAATGTGTTTTTTTTAAACATTAGGTCTTTATCATCTAAGGCTCTTTTAGTTAATGATCTAATAACTGAACACAGCATTGATATTTTTGGACTAACAGAAACCCGGCTACATAAGGATGAGTATGTTAGTCTGAAGCCTCTCCTCCCAGCCATATTAGCACTCACATAACACGTGATAGTGGACGGGGATTTGGCGAGGCGTCTAATTTAGCAATTAACCTTAAACATGGGTAAAGCTACATCACTTTTGAGAGTCTTAGAATGAATGTGCTACCTATTATCACATCAGCATCTAAATTATTCTGGCCCTGCAGCTTTAAATTGAGCTCATTAAGATGTAATGTAATGTCAGCCAAAAAGGCAGCCATATCCATCTTGTGCTCAGCTTGGAAAAAAAAGTGAAAACTGTGTCATTTTCTTATTCTTGAACTTCCCTAAGAAAGCTGATATTTCTTTTCCAATAGACCTGAACCATTCCAGTGCATTTCCATTACTCAGTCACCAGTAGCGGGTCACTGGTATTTGCCTCAAAACTTCCAGAAATTCTCTCAGTGTCACAGCTCAAGCAAGACTGATGGAAGGCAAAAGCACGACAGACAAGCAGGGAGGTCAAGAGGGTAATCAATCCAACAGGCAAACAAATCAGACGACAGGCAAACAGGCAGAATCCAGAAATCAGGCAGGGTCAAACACAAGAGTAATCAAACCAGGCAGACAGATCGGACGAGGGGTTGGCAACAGGCAGGATCCGGAGAACAGGCAGATAGTGATGTCCGCTTTGTTCCGGCGCGCCCTGGACTCGGTGGGCGTTCCCATGTGAAGCACTGCTCCCGAGCTTCAAACATGGAAAAACCACATTAACTGATGACATTTGTCACACAAGCGCTAAGCGCCCCATTCACCAGGTGACCCACTGGTGCCCCCATTCACCAGGTGACACACTGGCGCCCCCATTCACCAGGTGACACACTGGTGCCCCATTCTGCGTGGGTTTTCTCTCTAAACCACAAGTGTCATTTTTAATTTACAGGTGTTTGCTTTGTTCCCTCCACCTGACGTACAGTAACAACACGTCACCAATGATGAGGCGCTACCGATCCAGACGTGAGGATGAAGCCGGTGGTGCTGCTGTGATGACGTCTCAGACATAGACCTTGTTTTTTTCCAGTGAAACTAATCATTCCATGTAACTCACACACACGAACACGTGTATATATTTATATTAAATGCACATACGTGAACATGTAATCTATTTCTCTTATTGCTTTAATTAACCCTGAAAGGACCAACGATCATAAAATAATTTCCTATACCATAATATATGGCTACAATATAGCAAGCAAGGATTAACACATTGAATTAGATTATATTCGGATTTATTCAGAAAATATATGCAATAAAGGAAACGTCAACGTGCTGTTTTCTGGGTTCACTGACCATTGTGTGGTTGCAGTACAGAACACCCTGCCGAAGAGGGCGCCCACGTACTCAATGAATGGGGCGCCGAGTAATGAAACAGTTTTCGGCACAATTGTCGCAAACGTTTCAAAGCCCCATGGGGCGCCATTCAGACATCACTACAGGCAGAATCAGAATCAAATGACAGGCAGGATTCTAAGGCTGGAGAGTCAGGGCAAAGACTAAACAATCTGGCAGAGGACAGAGGACTGAACAGGATCTATGAAGGGTAGTGGCTGATTAGAGGAGTGGCTGCAGGTCAGTGATGGGAAGGCAGGTGCAGAGAATGAACTGATTACTTTTATACCAGAGTAGGGCAGGATCTGAAATGACATGATACATTAGAAACATCAAAACAAACAAGAACTAATTGCCAAGAGACGTGACATTCAGATGGTGATGCTCAAGGGAATGAGGATGTCTTAAGGAAGTTGATGATTTCATCACTGTGCTCACTGCTTCAGCAAAATGTTCTGATAACGTGGCACACAGTACTGTTTAATGAATGAGACAATGGTAAGTAACACTATCTGAGTTGTCCTCTTTCATCCGGGGCAAAGCCCCCCCTCTCTTTTCCCACCATGGCAGGGACACAATCTGTGGTGACAGAGAAAACCCGCTTCAGATCTATGCCTTTCTTTGTCAGCATTTCTTTTATTGCTGCATATACGTCCTCTCCTTTTGTGTATTTCAAGTGGTGTTTCACCCAGAGTTCCCTTTATCTTTGTGAAGGAACCTGATATACACCAAAAGCTCGGCATTATCAGTAACATGTGTAGACTTATTAATGGACAAAGATATGCATGGTGCACTCTGAGTACTAATGTTTTTATCTACTTCTGTTTCTGATTTTCGGGTTGCTGTTGAAGCTAACTTCAGGATTTATTTGATTTTTTTCACACATCTCATCCTTCTGTTTGCCCCTTAAATAATGTCTCCTCAGCAGTGTTTAGGTACTCCTTCACTACTGTCCCACCACTAAAAGGTTTTGGATCGGCTCAACTGAGTGGATCTACCACAGTGTTAACCGGAGTAACAGTGCCCGCCGTTTATAGTCGCGACCGTCGGAAAAAAAACTCCAAGAAACTCTATTCTCTTGAATTTGTCAGAGATTGTACGGGTCGTCATTTGGTCATGCCTGCTCTAGAGCATAAGCATGGATTACATCAACTCTAATCTAGGAGTGCTTCCCATACGAAGACAGAATGGTCTTCATCTCCAAACTGGAAGGTTATTATGCTAGTTGTAATAATAATGGATTCTAACAGCAGGAAAGAGAGGACATTCCTATTTTATACAATAGGGGCTGCAGAGCTGGGGGTTGAACCACTGACCATCTGATAAGTAGACTCTACCAATAAATCGATGGCTTTACCATGGTGTACCTCAACTCTAGCCCGTAGCTGGTTGGGATAGGTGTATTTTTGGATAATGGTCAAGAATAAATTAATGAATTCTCCAGTTGCTCATAAACGTCATGACTTGTGTTTGTTAATTGCACTTTAGACAACAGTTATTTTAATTTAAATGACTGGCGATGCGTCTGTGGCATAGACACCCACACACAAGAAAATGGATGGATGGATGGATAAATAGATGAAGTAAAAGCTTTATTAAAATTGGTGGTACATATTCTTTAAGTGAAACAGTATCAAACAAATACAACAAATAAAAATGTGAAAATCAGGCCATACCTTTTAGCTAAAACAGCTATAGCATACTTTTGCTACAACATTCTTGCATTCACAGAGTACTGCATAAAGCATGTAGCTTCAACAAAAAAACTACATTTTACAATGTAAGACTGAAATTTACATCATCACAAAATTGCCATTACAACAACAGCCAAAGAACAATCTGGACATTAAACCCAACCAATGGCAATTTAAATAGCCATTATGCCATCCTCCGGTATTTTTGTAGATTTTCTAAATTTTCTGCTTTTTATTTAATTTGGTGGTCACTTTGGCTCTGAAATAGCTTGTGGCAAGTTTTCAAGAACGCCTCTTTATATTCATATAAAAAACCCCACATTTTCCATATGATAAATAGAAAGGAGATGGGGCTTTGATGGTAGTCAAAGCCCCATCTCCTTTCTATTTATCATATGCCATTCATTTATTCATTCAT